>NW_006912925.1:2022558-2029718 GCF_000585535.1 Cladophialophora psammophila CBS 110553 | reverse complement strand
ATTATATATACACCCTCATTTCCCCTAGATAGTTACACTCTCTTCGTAGCCAACTCATGTTAACTATTGGACTTATAGTTCTTAGTGACAAGTGACTTCTCATACCTCGTGTTCTTCCCAACCAGTTCATACTATTCAGATTGTTACTAGGAACCCTAACCCAGTTAGGCCCCAGTAGGATCTCTAACACCTTCTTTAAAGTCGACGTCGAGTAAGTGAGACGGCACGATAACGAGTTTTATATCGACGGTATACTTCGCTTACTACGAGTATACTAACTATACGGAATCTATTTCACTCTACGCATCGAGTTACGTAATATTCGATAAGTAGATAGTACTATTATTTTCTCGATAGATATAGTTCTATTAATAGACTAATCTAGATTTAGTAAGTTTACTTAATTTACAACGATTATTACGACGACTACGCTCTTAGAAAGAATATAGAACGAAGTCGATAGAGCTCGGATATTCTTCGACTCTTAAATTTAGTTAACGTATTTATTAATATTCGAAAGGAATTATTAATAAGATGAAAATATATTCTATTCTTCGCTTAAGTTATTCGCGATCTATTATTCTTATATAAAGAGAAACTCGTTATCTAAGATACGATCTACACTAGAGACGGTAATATTAATAATATCTAATACTCTTCTTATTAATATAATTAAAGAATAATATAAGTAAGTAAATATAAAGACGAATAAATTTAAGTTCTACGTCTATATATAAATAATTAAAGAGTCGGGTAAGAAGGCTTAATGCGCTTAGCTATAGATGAGTAATAAAGTGGTGAAAACTAATATTTAGAAACTTTATATAGAAAAGAACGATGCTCGTACTCTCTTTATACGAGTCGAAAAGTCTCTCATCGGGCTTTATCGATACGTCTTTATTATCGCCGCGCTATTATATAAGACGAATATAGTTAATACCGAAATTTATAAACTTTTATATGGTCGATACGCTCGAGATGAATTTCATTAGAAACTAAGTATCTCGAACTTAATGATGACGAATACGCGGGAACTTATCTTCGAGCGCTCTAGATGGGATCGTCTCACAACGCCTAAGATCATAATAATATTAGGTATACTAATTCGACTCGGCGTAAGAGATCTAGTAAGGATATCTTCTCTCTGAATACTCTACGCGTATCTTAAGAAACGTAAGAAACTTCTAAACGATATTACTCTAAGGTCGCTAAACTAATCTAAAAATTAGTAATAAATAGAGTTACGTATAAAGAACGACTTCTAAAGATCGTATACGCCGTTCGGACTATATAAACTAACTACTTAGTGGCTAAGAGAGAAGAAGCAATACACGATGAAATAAATAGCGTTGCTATTAGTAATTATAATTCAGCGTACGAGAGATACTAAGTAGCTTAATGGAAAGGTTTTTCTTTCGCTTCCGCGTATATATTATCGTCTTTATACGGTTTAGATAAGTAAGATAAATATAAACTACGTTAGAATAACACTTCATAAAAGTTTTAATAATAAACTATAAGTAGCTAAGAATAAGAGTGAAATAACGAATAGCGAGCCGATATTTAGTAGTTTATTCTCGATTCTATAGAAATATACGACTTTACTAGGACTCGTAAGAGTCTACGTTAACAATAAGTATCTAAAGATCGTAGATGGCTCTAAAAAATTCGACTTCGAAGTGAAATATATAAAGAAATGAAAAGTCTTCACTAAAAATATCGACGACGCGACTAAAAGTATATATCACCGATATCTAACACTTCTAATAGATAACGCTCCGAAATTTCCGATTCTATAGTCTATTCTTATCGAGTAGCTCTAGAAGATAGACTTTCTTAGGAGACCCTCGAAGGGTATTGTTTTCGCGAAGAATAACGAAACTACCCTCGTTATATTTAAGATATATTCGGATTAAAGAAATAACTATAGTTGGAGGCTAACCGAGTATAGTATATTAAGAACGTAATGACTTAGGCTTTATTATTTAAGATTATTACGGCCTTCGTATACGATTCTATAGATAAAGCTCTACGTCACTAGGCATTAGTTAACTTTTAGGATGAAGATAAAGTTAATATTCTTATTGGTGTATTAGAAGCATTAGGTACGGGCCTAATATTAATAAGAGCTCAATTCGTTATCTTAATGAAATAGCAAGGCGACCCCGGACTATACGAGTAAATAATCGGTCGAATATTACGTAGAGATAACTTTAACTAGAATAACCTTAATATCTTTAAATTATACTACGATAACTTCTCGTCTAAAGTGGTCTTATACTAAAGAAGACTCGATCGAGAGAAATTCGCTAACCGAATTAATTTGTAAGCACTGAATAAAATCGTAGATATAGTGACTATCGATACCTCGAACGACGATTCGAAGAAAGACGATAGTGATGAGTTAAGTAAAGCGAGTAATAAGATAAATATTAATAACGATAAATCTATTATATTATCGAATAATGAGAATAATAAGCGTAGTTAGATTAAGAGAATAAAACTACTATAATCTAAGAAACACTAAGGCTACTATAGATAATTAGTGTCGAATATAGATAATTAAGTAGTAAGTAGTACGTATAATTAAATACGAATATACTAAATATAAATAGAAATAACTAAATATAAATAGATATAGTAGTACTCTATATATATACTGGAATATAATATACTTAATATAACTAAATATAACTAAGTACGGATTTAATTATAGACTTCGAATAAATATACTAAGATATAGTATAATAGAGCACTTTAGAGTTCGACGTATATATATAACAACGCATAGAGGCCTATTCAGTAGATCGGGAATCGAGAATCCGTTTCTAGTTAACGCTGATAGGGTAACATTACAACTAATACTACCCTTAAGGAGATAGCGGCTAGAGTAGGGAGCGCCTAGCACGACGACGGCGTTAAGAAGTAGGAAAGGGTCGACGAAACACTTAGGAATAGGTAGACGACATTAAAAACATAGAATACTCTGTTAAATTTATAAAGAATGGCACACAGCTAACACTGTGAATTGTTTAGCACTGCCCGCCCTTTTATGACTACGAGTATCGATTAAGGATATATTAAGCAATGTGATGCGTACTTATAGTTATAGTAGGGCGGCGTTGATAACTAATAGTAGGCGTGAGCTCTCACAGATATTAGCTTAGCGTCCTATGAGCGGCGCTGAGCTCGCTGGGCCACCACGGCATTCGGGAATGCTCTGGGCCGCGGGAAAAATTGCCGATGAAGTAATCTCCGTATACGAGAGAACCGATCTTTCTAATTAGCTTTAATATTACGCGAGTAATCTCTATAGCGTCGACTAAGTTCGTACCTCGAATACTAATTAACTAAGAGAACTATATTCGACGTAGTAATAACTAGCCGTCGATAATATCTCCTTTACTTATCTAACCGTAATAGTCTAGAATCATTATTATAGCTCTATATCGAATTCTCTATTACAATATTCCTCTATCTTAAAACTTATTTATATTTCGTATCTTCTTACTTTCTCTCTTCGTTATTCCGTATATCTTTCTTCTTCGATAAGTATATTTTTTCGACGGCTCGCCTAGAAGAATTTCTTCTAGGTCTTAGAGAGATAGTCTTTTTTCTCTTTAAGTTCCGCGTTAAGCTTTATATACTATAATACTATAATATTTCGTTCTACTAATCGAATATCTTCTCTTCGGAAATACCTTTACTATAGTATTCTATTCGCGACTAATTAATTTACTTCTTTAAGGAGCCGTTTATCTTAAATCTTTCTTAATATTTCGATCTTAAACTCTTTCGTAGAAAAGGTTTCCTAAATAATTAGCGAACTCTACTTCTATAAGTAGTCTTATCGTCTTTTAGAGTTAAATCGATATCTACGCGAATTTTAGTCGTTAATCTTAAATTTCTATTTAGTGATGTCCTTTACTCTTTAGTATTAACTTTAGTAATTCTTAATATAGTATCTTATTAAGATATAGTCGTAAAGAGCTTAAATCTTCGATGAATAGATTATCTTCCCGCGGTCGCCAACTATAATAGAGTACTTTAGGGTTTAGCGTGTACGTATAATAACGTATAGAGACCTATCTAGTAGATCGAGAATCGAGAATACGTTTCTAGTTAATACTGATAAGATAACACCACTAACATCACCTAGAGAGGTAGCGGCTAGGGCTATAAATACCTAGCACAGCGGGAGTATCGACGAATAGAATAGAACTAATAAAAAACACTTAGAAATTAGGTAGACGGCGCCAAAAACCATGGAATTCATAATACTCTACTTAATCTATAATGAATGGCACACTGCCAGCACTATAAACTATTCTGCACCCCCCTCTCTACTAGCTTATTTAGATTTAATATATAACTAAATAACTTTTTTTACTCTATCACCGCTCTACTAGCCTAGTATAGTTTATTATAATATAGCCACCTCGTCTTATTATAGTACTAATATAATATAAAAGTAATTCTCGAAAACGTAGATATTCTATACGTTATAAGAATAATTTATAAATAAAAGTAAAAACTAAATATAACGCGGAAAAAAGAGAATATCGTACTTTATTAAAGACATTAAAAAAGTTTAAATTCTAGTTATACGGTGTAATCTTTTTAGTTAAGACTAATATAGTAACTCTCACTACTTAATTAAATCGCTCGGTAATCGATTTATTTAGTATCTTAATAATATAGTAGCTTACTTAAATTTAACTATTTAATTTCGAAGTTAGATATATCTCTAGAATTAAGAATATAGTAGTAGACGCTCTATCTAAACGGCCGAAAACTATAAATAAAACTACTAAAGTAAAAAGAGAAGAAGATATCGATAAATAAGTAATCGCGTAACTCTTTACGATATAAGTTAGCTTAATAATTCTAAATAAAATTTAAGACTTACTTTTATACGGAAAATACCGAGTTTTAGAATTAATAATAGACTTTATTATTAAGATATAATATATACGAATCTATTTTATTTAGTTAGAATTTAAAATATCTTAATAAAGTATTACTAAAGAGAAGAAATAATAGATATCGTTACGAAAGAAAGAATATTCTAAGAAATTATAGTAAATTACGCACTATCTTTAAATCTTTCGACGGCTTACCGAGATAAATAATGATAACTTTAAAAGAATAAAGCGAGAAGTACTAAAATACTTTATACGAAACGATTACTTATTTCGAAGATTTAATATTATAAGATTTATACGGCGAATAATAAATAAGAAAGAAATAAAGTAACGAATTTTAAAAGAACTATATAATAAAAGTATATATAAAGAAGTTAAGATTATTTATCGACGTATTACGAATCGATATTATTAGAATAGTATATATACGATAGTAAAAGAATATAAAAAGACATATATAGAATATTAATTCTAAGACTCGCGAAGAATTAAAGAAAAGATAAAGCTTACTTACGTTAATAAAAGATAAGAGACTATTTATATAGATATAACGTCGATATTAAAATTACGAAGAAAAGCTTATTTAATAAAGGCTAGAAGTATCTTCTTCGAATAAATAAAAGCGCGCGAGCTAACTAAGAATAATAGTATATTAATAGTAAAATTTCTCTAGAAAGATTTAATTTATTATTATAAAATATTTAGAAAGCTAATCGTTAATAAAGAATCTAAAAATAAGAACTTAATAATTACTTTAATAAATAAATATAATATTAAAAGAGTAGTTACTTCTATATATTATTCTTAGATAAATAGCTAAGTAGAAGTAAGTTATTAAGCTATCGTGAACGCTTTTATAAAGACGTATAAAAGACCGAATCGTAAAGACTAAATAGACTATTTATATACTATATTATAAGTGAATTAAATAACTATTAAAGCTAATATAAGCTTTACTCTATACGAATTAAAGTATCTTAATCGGCCGAAACTACTTATTAAACTAGATATTACTACTTAGAAACTAATATTATAGAAAGAGATCTATATTACTAAAGAACTTATAGAAATACGAGCGCGCGTACTTAAGAGACGTAAAGAGAATCTAAAAGAGACGCGGGAACGTTTAAGACGGTAACGTAAGCGAGATAAGAAGTATTTCGATAAACGCTATTAAATTCGAATAGAGAAGTTAAAAGAAGAAATACTAGTTTTAATTTATAATATATTTAGTTTAATGAATATATTAAGCTTTAAAAAGCTCTTCTTCTGGTGAATAAGCTTATATTGAGTTTTATAGATAAATCCGACTTATAATAACTCTATTCTATATAAATTAAATAATACGAAGCTTTATAAAATTTTTACTATTAATCGGCTAAAGCGTTTTTATTCGCATAATTTAAATCGATTTAAGTTAGTAAAGTTAAGTAATATAATAATAAAAGTAGTAATTATAGAAGAAAATAATAGTAGCGATTCTACGAACGAAATTAAAAAAGAGCGAAGTAAATATATTAATAATTAAAATAGTTTCGAAGAATTAAGTAGTAAAGTCATTAAAACTTAGACTAAGTATTTATCTCGAAGAGCTTCGACTACTTATATAACTTCGCTAATTTAAATATTAGACGAAGCTAAAGAGGATAATTAAGAACGACTCCGAACTAACTTTATTATTAAGCTCTCTCTTTCTTTTAAAAGAATTAGTAGAAGAAGAGATTTTTAAGAGTTTCGCGAATTAAAACGTAGATAAAGAGAATAATTCGAAAA
This sequence comes from Cladophialophora psammophila CBS 110553, assembly GCF_000585535.1. Taxonomy (NCBI): domain Eukaryota; kingdom Fungi; phylum Ascomycota; class Eurotiomycetes; order Chaetothyriales; family Herpotrichiellaceae; genus Cladophialophora; species Cladophialophora psammophila. Next base: position 2,023,020 of record NW_006912925.1, on the reverse strand, counting down.
GAATTCGCTAAGTAAATAGAGACGACTTTACTTATATAAAATAAAAAGAGAGACGAGCTCTCTATAACTATTCTTATATTCACTTATCTTTTATTAAGTCTATTACTAAAGTTTTAGATTAATTAAGTTATTATTTAGAGTAGATTTAATATTTACGATTAGTATTACTATAATAAAGAAAACGGTATAGTAATATCGATAACTCTATTATAGTTTCTTTTATATTTTAATTTATTTAATTTAATTTTGTGGAATATCGCCCTCTAAAGGTTTATATTAAACCTTTAGTCACGTGATTAAATACGAAGTTTAAGTTCGTATTTAGACCTAGGGTCTATGAAATCACGTAACTAATGCGATATTAATTCCGCACTCTATTAAATGATTAGTCGTGCTTACTAATGTTGATTTAAAATCAACATTTTAAGGGTCTTAACTGTGGACACTTATTGTCTATATAAA
>NW_006912925.1:2018008-2022548 GCF_000585535.1 Cladophialophora psammophila CBS 110553 | reverse complement strand
ATGTTGATTTAAAATCAACATTTTAAGGGTCTTAACTGTGGACACTTATTGTCTATATAAAGACCTTTACCCTCCCTAGGTAAATAGTTATCTTCAAGTTCTTTAATAGTCACTTACCTACCTATAAGGTTTACGATCTATATGAGCCTTACTATCTATACATTAGATAGTTCTCTAAGTCCTTCCAACAAATTTTTATAGAGTAAGTATTATTAACTATCTACGCTCGTTTATTTACTTTTAAAATAACTCTTAAGATATATAGATAATAAATAGAATAAAGATAAAAATTATAAAGAGAATAGCTTATAGTATATTAGTAGTCTTTAATATAGATTAGTTTATTTAGTTATATATTAAATTTAAAAATAGTTTCGCTAAGAGATTAATAAGTTAGTGTAAACTTAAAAAAATACTTAGTAATAGTCTTTCGATTTATATATTACGACGAAGTATAAATATTACGACGTATAAATCGAAATTTATAATATAAATAAATATAATAATAAAATATAGTAACGATAGCGATATAAAATAATTTATTTACGGAAACTACGAATAAGCGAGCTAATTAATTAATTAAAGAGAAGAAAGTATTATTTAGACTATAAATAATATTAAAGACGAGTGAGAAGTTAAGCGAATAAATATTAAGACGTCGTCATCGCGACCACCGAAGTATTTCTTACTTAGTTCGTAGATAGTACTTTATAAGTGAAAGAATAGATAAGAAGAAACTAAAACCGACGTAAATATATAGTAGTAACGTTAGTATATAACGAAGTTCGTTATTTAATAAGTAGTGAGATTAATAGACGACTAAGTTAACTCTCGACTATTTCTACTATCTCTTTTCTCTCGTCTTTACTTTATTTCGTTAAGTAATTACTTAATTCTCTCTATTTCTAACGAATACTTAAAGAATATCTTTATTAATCTCGAAAAATAGCGCTATACTATTTTATAGCTTTATTTAGTGTATTTTTCATTAAGAAAACTAAGCTTTAATTATTTATAAATAGTTTTAAGTAATATAAGTAATTAAGATACTCCGCGAAGATCTCGTCGCGTATAAGGACTTACGTCTAATTTTATATTAATAATATCGTAATAGTAAGTTTTATAAACGCCTTAATATATTACTTCGTTACTAAATTCGTTTATATTAACGCTCTTAAATTAATAGTAATAAGTAGCGATTCGAAGATAAGATATTATTAATATTAGTCTATAAGTAATCTAAGCTCTCTTATAAAGATCTAATATAATAGTTAAAACGTAACTTATTTATAATTTTAAAGGTATTACTCTTAGTACGACTATAGTATTAAATATTTAGATATCGTATTCTCGTTATTTCTCGATTTAAAAACTATTACGGAAAATACTAATATTATATCGTAAAGAAGAAATCGATGTAATTAAATAAATTAAATAAGTTATTTAAATAGTCGAAAGAATATAATAGTTAAGTGAAAAGTTCGTACTAAAAATCGCTAATTATATTAAAGACGATCTAGAATTAGAGATAGTATTTAAAAATAAAGTAATTAAGAATAAGAAGACTAAAAAATTTTAAGTATTAATTAAAAAAGCGATTAATAACTAAAATAAGTATAACGAAATTAAAAGAAGATTTATTAAAGATATTAATTATATTAGAAGTTAAAATATAACTTTATTTTTAAAGAATATAAGCGGTAGAGATACGATTAGTCGAAAGTTTAAATAATAAATAATCGAAGATTTTTAAAAAGATATTATAATATAGTAACTAAGTAATATAGCGTATATACTAAAGAAGCTCTAGTATATAAGAATAGCGCTTAAGCTACGAGACGAGACACTTATAAATATATTACGTTAAATTAATTATTAAATAATAAAGCGATTAGCCGGTCTTACGGATACAAAGTTTTCTTAGCTAGCACCGTAACGAATTAATATCTTTACGGTATAATTAAATCTAAACGATTTTAAAAACGCTATAAATAATTATAAGTATTTATAAGTTATAGCTATACGTTTAGAATATTATCTTTAATTAAAGAATAAATTATACTAGCTAAATAGTATAAAGTTACTAAATATATATAATTTAATCTCTACTAAGAGTCTCCTAGAGATATCGATTAGCTAAATTAATTAGGTCGAATAGAATTTTATTATAAGAAAGAAATTAACTATAAAACCGTCTACTAAGAAATTTATAAAGAAGAGATCTAATAAAATATTAGTAAAAGACGAAATCGAGAATTAATTAAAGAACTCTTAAGAATAAGCGATAAAATCTTCGTCTTTATCGATCGTATCTAAGAAATAGTCGGAAGAAGAGTAGAGATATTAAAAGCGAAATATTTTAAATTACTTTAAGAATAAGTCTATAATAGAAAAGCTCACTAAAATTAGAGAAAAAGAAGTCGTAATTAAGAAAGCGACTAAAAAATAATTAGAAATTCGGAACGAATATATTAAAATAGTGATTTAGTTTAGAAAGAGATCGCGATTAATATCGTTAATTCTAAGAATATCTTTAGAGATAGAAGTGAGAGCTTCTAAGCGAATATACTTCTCGTTCATTAAATAAGTATTTACGAAAGCTAAAGAAACTATTATTAATAGTAAATATCTTCGTAAAGAGTTTTAAGAGTTATCTTCGCTCTTTAATACGAGACTATATAAATAAAATCTATTAAGAAATTCTTTTAATATAGAAAAACTAATATAGAAGATTATTATAGACTAATCTAAGAGAGTTAAATATAATATAAATAAAGATACTTTAACGAAACGATAAGCGAATAAAGTAGTTTAGTACGAATTTAAAGTTATTATATAAGTATTTTAAAGATTAATCGAAGTATTATCGACTAATATTAGTTCGAGATAATCTCTTTAATATTACGCTACTCTCGAAGTAATTCGAATTATAGAAAAAGTAAAGACTAAAAAAGAAACGTTAGAAATTTAGCGAATTCGAGACGCTTTAAAGAAATTTAAAGAGTATAGTCGCGAAGTAAAGAAACGTCTTCGCGGCGAGAATTACTACTTAGAAGAGTATATAATCAATAAGAAAGAATTAAAATATCTTTTACTTAATGCGAATTATAACGATTAATTATCTATAAATTACGTTATTAAAGGTATCGCGACCTACCGAAAGTACTAAGTAAAAGATAAATGAAATATAATCTATCTATATAACGTTCGAGAAATATTTACGTTTATAATTTAGCCGCGATCGTAGCGATAAGATAAGTTTACATAGAAGAAGTTAATCTCTTATCGAGAGATTAATTATTAGTGATTAATATACGTCGATCTCGATTCTCGAATCGTTTACGCTATGAATTCGATTAGAAAGCGCACGGTAAAAGACTTAATAATTTCGATTATTTTAGAGTATCTTAATTCTTAAGTTTAAGTAAAGCTTAAAGACGATAGATAGTTTATATTTTAGAATATTAATATTAATAAATAACTAAATAACTATAATTACGGAATATTTATTATCTTTTAGACTAAAGCTCTTATAGAAAACGATATTAAAGCTATTAAAGAAGTTAAAATCGATACTTTTTATTAAGTTTAACTTATTTAAAATATTTATTAAGCTATTATTAAGAATAAAAAAATACTATTATTATAATCGTCTCGCGTAAAAACTAGTGAGTGATAGCTATTAAAGTTTATTATGATAGCCACTTTAGATAAAAGTATTATTAATCTCATTAACTAAGAGAATACGAACTAAATATTATAGACTTATATTAATTTATATAGCGAAGAGAGAATAGATTTAAAATATAATAGTAATAACTCTTAGAATAGAATTTTAATACGAAGAGTAAACTCTCTCTTTTCTCGCGTTACTTAATTAGTTAAGAGAGAATTCTAAGAGCGAATCTTAGAATCACCGAGTAATATTAGTATAGAAATAGACTTAACTCTAAGATAGAGTAGTTATTAAAGCGGAATATTAAGAGCGTCTTCGGTGTTCTTATATAGACTAAGTAGATCTATTACACTTACTAATAATATTTTAGTTCGTATTCTAGATCTAATAAAAGAGGAGAATCTACTTCCGTTACGAGCTTCTTCTTATAGTACTACGGATCTACTCTTTAAATAATAATAGAGTTAGATAATTCTTAAGTATACTATATATTATCGAACGAGATCGTTCTATAAATAAGAGAGGAAGAGATATAATAAGGTAAGATGACTATACTGTGATGAGCCGTACTAAGCTAATAAAGCGGTAGTAAAGAGAAAAAGTTATCTAGTTATATATTAAATCTAAATGGGCTGATAGAAGGGAGTGTAGAATAGTTTATAGTGCTAATATAGAGTCATTCATTAAAGATTAAGTAGAGCATCATAAATTCCATAGCTTTTAGCGCCGTCTACTTAATTCCTAAGTGTTTTTTATTAGTCCTGTTCTATCCGTCGATGCTCCCGCTGTGCTAGGTGTTTATAGCCCTAGCCGCTACCCCTCTAGGTGGTGTTAGTGGTGTTGTCTTATCAGTATCAACTAGAA